>NW_026988445.1:0-2500 GCF_030222135.1 Aotus nancymaae
CGAGTTTCCAGGCCCGAGCGAGGTGTGCGGGCTGCCGGGGCTGGTCGACCAGCACGCCGTAGCTCCCGAGGCCCGACCCGCGACCCGCGGGGACCCTCCGGGCATGGCGCGGGGTGGCCGGGGACGCCCCTCCCCGGCCCTGTCGCGGGCCTGTGCGGGCCCTGGCCGCCTGAGGCACCCGCCGAATCTCTTTTCCAAGTTCTCGTGGGGAGTCGGTGGCCGTCCTGCGCCGTCCTCCCGGGGTGCCGTACCCGGCTGCGGTCCCTCTGCTGTGATACTTTTCTTCCAAGTCCGCGTTCGTAGTCGGAGAGTGGTCCCTGAGAGCGCCTTCGGTCCCTCGTGTGTCCCTCGCGTGTGAGGGGACGGCCGAATGGGTCTCGCTCTGGAGGCACGGGTCGGCCCCTGCGTGGCACCGGTGGCCCGGAGGGCGTCCCTGGTCTTGGGGGTCGACGAGACGGCCCTGGGTGCTCCGTGTGTGGCTGCGATGGTGGCCTTTTTGGGGACAGATGTCCGTGTCGTGCGTTTCTGAGTCGGTGGGTGGCCGGTGACTCGACCCCCTGCCCCCCAGGGTGGGTATATCTTTCACGCTGAGTTTGAATTTTGGGCCACCGGGTTGTTGCTGACACGCTGTCCTCTGGCGACTTGTCGCTGGAGAGGTCGGGCCTCTGGATGCGTGGGGGTCTATCTGGTCTGGCGGTGACCTGGCTAGCCGGCCCTGCTCTGGCTTGAGCCGCCGGCTGGGGCCCGTGTGCCTTGCCTCTCACGCATCCGTCTGAGTGTCCCGGCTCCCCGGTGCCGCCCTGGGTGGGCCCGGGTCTCCTCTGACCCACCCGGGTGTGGTGGGGAGAGGCCGATGCGGGTGGGGGGCTCCCTTCCGCCTGCGCGTGCGCTCCCCGCTGCGGGCACCTGGGGCGGTCGCGACAACCCCGCTCCGTTGGCTCCGTGCCGTGCGTGTCAGGCGTCCTCCGCTCCCTTGGGGTTGTCCGCCGTCCCTTCCCTCAGAGCGGGGCTGGCCGACCGCGGGCTGTGGTCGGCTCGGTGGTTTGGTGAGGCTGGTGAGGTCCCGTTGCTCCGCTCTGGGTCTTGTTCCGATCGATGTGGTGACGTCATGCTCTCCCGGGCTGCGACCGTTCCGCGGTGGGCGAGGGACGGACCTTCATGGTGAATGGCTCCGCTCTTCTCACCCCACCCGCGGGGGGGCCCCGTGTCTCTCCTCTCCCTGCATGTGTGGGGCTTGTGGTGGGAGGCATTAGGGGTACGGAATCCGGCCCGACCTCGCCGTGCTTCTCCTGTCGTCTGCCTGGCGGGGGCGGCGGGGTCCTCTGACACGGCAGGCATCCCTCGCTCTCGCCTCCTGTGGGTGTTGCCTTGCGGGCGCGGCCCCCCTCCGCGGCGGTGGGGGGCTGTCCCGCCGGCCCGTCGTCCTGCCCTTGCCGGGGTGGTGCGAGCGTTGGCTCCGCTCAGGCCTTTGCGGTGCTCCTGGAGCGCTCCGGGTTTGTCACTCAGGTGCCCGAGGCCGAGTGGTGGTGGTGTTCCCGCCCCTGGGGCCCCCTCCTCCGGCTGCTGCCACGGGGGGTCTGCGTGTGGGTCCTGAGGAGGAGCTCAGCTCATTGGAGGGGGTGTGGTCGAGCGAGGTGCGCCTCTCCCGCGTGGGGTAAGGGGTGCCGCAGGTTTTCCTTCTCCTGCTGCCGTAGACCACGGCCCCCCCTCCCTTCCCCAGGTGTCCCTGAGCGCCTCCGTGGCTGGCCCGGTGAGGGGGCGACCGGTGGGTTGGGGGAGCGTGACCCGCCCTCGGTGAGAAAGCCTTCTCTAGCGATCTGAGAGGTTGTGCCTTGGGGTGTACCGGATTCCCCCGGCTCGCCGCCTCTCTCTGCGTTGTGGTAGCGCTGCCGTCAGCGATTGGATTCGCTCACGTGTAGGCAGAGTTCCCTCTTCTCGGTGATGGGAGAGAGAGGGGTCCGCCGGTCCCCGCGGTGGGGACCGAGCGCCGCTCGATGCCTACTGTGGCCCGCGCCTCCCCCCTCTGAGTCGGGGGAGGGTCCCGCTGGGCCTGGCCCGGTGTCCTGGCCGTTGGGGGCGTCGTAGCTTGAACGCTGGGTGCGCGTGGCGTGTCCAGTCTGGCGTGTGAGCCGGCTCTCTGTCCGCTCCCGTGCCGTGCCGAGCCGTGGCCGGTGCCGATGGCCGCGCTGTGTGCGGGGCAACGGGTCGGGCCGCCTGGGCCTGGGAAACCGTCCCCCACGGTGGGGCGTGCCGGTCTCCCGGAGCGGGACCGGGTCGGGGATGGACGAGATTCTGGGCACGTTGCCCCGGTGTCGGGCTGGTCGCTTTTGGGGCCCCCGGTGGGTGGGGTCTGGGTCCCGTGAGGGGGCTCCGCGGTGGTGCCAAGGGGCTGGCCGGCGTCCTGGGTGGGGCGGGCCGTGGGACCGCCCTCGTGTCTGTGGCGGTGGGATCCCGCGGTCGTGCTTTCCCAGTGGCCCGACCGCACCCCGAGGTTTCTACC
>NW_026988445.1:15000-32500 GCF_030222135.1 Aotus nancymaae
ATTTATTTACTTTTAAATAGAGACAGGGTTTCACCATGTTGGCCAGGCTGGTCTCGATGTTCTGACCTCAGGTGATCCACCCGCCTCAGCCTCCCAAAGCGCTGGGGGATTACAGGCCTGAGCCACTGTGCCCGGCTATTTGTTTATTTATCTATCAATCGATTTATTTAGAGGCAGGCTCCCTCGCACGCATGCGTGCGTGCATGCATGCATTTATTTAATTAGTTATTTTATTTTATTTATTTGGGGGAAGGCTCACATTTTTCTTTCCATCGAGGCAGGCTCGCATCTCTCTCTCTCTCTCTCTCTCTCTCTCTCTCTCTCTCCCCCCCCTCTCTCTCTCTCTCTCTCTCCCCCCCCTTCCCCACATCGGCCACCCCCCCTCGCCCCCGTCTGTCTCTCTTTAAAGGCAGGGTCTCGCTCTGTAGCCCAGGGTCACTCCAGCCTCAACGCTTTGGACCAAGACATCGGCACGTGGTCTCGCTTTGTGGCCCGCACTCTGGACACATATATTCCTTTTTAAATTTTGACGATGCTGCTGCTGCTGCTGCTGCTGCTGCTGCTGCTGATGATGATGATGATGATGATGATCAATTTATACAGGCGGAGGTGGTGTCGACTGACGGCTCGAGATGATCTCAAACTTTGGCGCTCCGGCCATCCTCCCACGTCGGCCTTTCAGACTGCTGCGATGACAGGCGTGAGCATGGATGGAACGGGCAGATCACGGGCTTGAGAGATCGAGACCATCCCGGCCGACGTGGTGAAACCCCGTCTCTACTAAAAATACAAAAATTAGCTGGCCGTGGTGGCGTGCGCCTGTAGTCTCGGCTACTCGGGACGCTGAGGCAGAAGAATCGCTTGAACCCGAGAGGCGGAGGTGGCGGTCGACTGAGATTGCACCACGCTACGCTACAGCCTGGGCTCACTGCAACCTCCACCTCCCGGGTTCCAGCGATTCCCCTGCCTCAGCCTCCCGAGTTGCTGAGATTATACAGGTACGTGCCTGTCATCCCAAGCCACTCGGGAGGCTGAGGCAGGAGAATCGCTGGAACCCGGGAGGCGGAGGTTTCGGCGAGCCGAGATCGTGCCACTGCTCTCCAGCCTGGGCAACGAGAGCGGAACTTTGTTGAGGGGGGGAAGAAATGCGAAATTTGGGAGTGAAAACTTGACCCCGGGACAGGAGGTAGCGTGCTGCAAGCTGTCTTCTTCTCCCCGTGAAATCCACGCTGTCTCCGGGAGCGTGGATTTCACGGACCTTCGTTTCCCTGTGACAGGTATTGCCACTCTGAGGTGGTGGGTCTGGCGCCCACTCGGAAACGCTATGGACTGGACTTCCATCTTAGATGGGTCCCATCTCCACCCCTAGCCTCCCTCCGTCCACACGCCCCCGCCCCTGGTCTCCTCTTCCTGTTGTCTAGGGGAATTGAAGTTCCATATGAACCCATGGGCGGGTGCCTAGGCTGTGTCCCCTGGGGGCTCTGGTCGACTAGTTGCAGGTGGGCACCACCTGAGAGGATTCCCTGGGTGGGCCCAGAAACGACCTGGCCCGAGAGGGAGAGGGATCGGGGAGAGGCTGGTGATGCGGCGTGCCTGAGCCGCTCCCCCCACCAACCTCCACCCCGACCCAGAGCGATCCAAGATTCCCTTCTTTTCCGTGCTGACATCTGCAAGCATCTAGCTAGGTCTTTTGTGTGTGTGTGTGTGTGTGTGTGTGTGTGTGTGTCTGTCTGTCTGTCTGTCTGTCTGTTATAAAGCTATTTATTTGGGTGAGTTATTCCAAGAGTTGTATACAGCTTTATTTTTTTTGGAATTGCAGTATTAAAGTTGCACTTTGGATTTAGGACTTACTGTCATTACTTTGGTGATATGTACGGTGGTCATCTAATGGATGCTGCACAGAGTAGGGACTACGGGGACCCACATTTTGTCCCCATCCCATCTTCAAATAATTGGGGTCTCTTAGGTCCGTGATGCAAAGGCATAAGACAATCCTGATCTTGAAGCCTTGAAGAAA
Organism: Aotus nancymaae; assembly: GCF_030222135.1. Classification (NCBI taxonomy): domain Eukaryota; kingdom Metazoa; phylum Chordata; class Mammalia; order Primates; family Aotidae; genus Aotus; species Aotus nancymaae. Next base: position 17,018 of record NW_026988445.1, read on the forward strand.
GTCATTACGTATACACAGATAGAAAATGCAAATATGTCAATGTCATCTGATAGCTTGAAATAAAGAAATATTTTAGTTAAACTGTTATCAAAGTTCACATTTCTGTTAATGAGACATTACAAACCACAAGGTAAGGTCTTTACATTTTGGTTATTAAGCAGATTCAGTGCTTGGAACTATAGTTAATACTTAGTGGAATGATAAGTCTATCTACAAAGCGGGATAATGTATTAGACTGTCATGTATTCATTTTTTCCTGTATGCCAGGGTTTTTACATATTTGCCATATAAGTTGGCCTTTTGCAGGAGGAGTATAATTTACATTGTTTTTGACAGTGGGCTTAGTATGGTTAAATGTCCTATAAACTTGAAGGATGCTTCCATTTTTGTGGGTCTTAGCCTCTACCTGGTGCTTGCTATTGGGTGTGTTCAGGCACTGAGAAAGAGAAATAATGAGTGAGGCAGATGATGATGTTTGAACATAGGCCTTATCATTTAGTGAAGCATAAAAACACTGACACTTTTATATAAATGTCTTCGCGCATCACCTAGCGGCCACTGTAATGGAAAATCGAGGTGGCGCGGAGGGAGGTCTGCCTGACGACTTCACAGAGCCTGGGGCAACCGGTTTCTCTTCCTCCCATCTGGAGGCCCCTCCCTCTCTCCCTCGTTGCCTTGGGAACCTCCACCCTGGTGGGGGCCCTATGGTTCTTTTATCAGTACTTTGTGTTTCTTTGTTTGTTGGTGTCTTTCATGCGCATGCATAGACTCTTCTCCTTGGGCTTTATGAGGAGTTGGTTTATTTTTTTTAAGCCCCTCCCCCCCGCCCCTTTACTCCAATTCCGTGAGTTTGTGAGGTGGGTTCCCCCCGACACCGCACCTCCCGCCACCCTGCGTGGAAACGTTCTGGAGCCAGGCGGGTGGGCCTCCATCTTCTCTCCCCTCCGCCCACCCTTTGCCGGTTGACATTTGCATGGGTGATCGCCAGGCCTCACCTCACTCGGTGGCCACTGTTTTTGAAGATGGGGGCTGGGGCTGGGGCACGGTCCCACTTCCCCAGAGGCAGCGGGGGGCGATGGCACAGACTTTGGCCCCCGTGGGCAAGCGGGTGGGCGGACTGGACTGTAGTGGTGGCGTTTTTTCACCCCTTCACGCCTCAGGCCCTCCTCCCTCCCTCCCTCCCTCCCTCCCTCCCTCCCTCCCTCCCTCCTTCCCTCCCTCCCTGGGAAAGCTTCATCTTGGCTGGGTCTCAATCACCTTTTATCATGATGTCTTATTTTCTCCTTCCTTGGACCAGCAAATTTGCAAAACGGGAAGGGCATCATGGCGCCACTCTGGGCCGTAGTAGTATTTGCCCAAAATAGAAACGCTGTCTAAAAAGTAATACTTTGCTCCCTTAAGATTACCGGAGGCGATGCCTTGGCACGGAATTCTAGGAAGGCGTATCTTTTCCCCAGGACGTGTTAGCTGCTGTTTTTCTCCTGTTGTTCACTAGCGCTTTTGTGGATTTCTCGACGTATGGTGACAGCGGGTTAATGTAAACTGTACTTCATAGTGTGATAACCTGCTTTTTGCCAGTTAAAACTAACTCTCTCCTTCTCAGACTAAAAGCTGTTCAGGCTTTATGTTAGCTTCCTGAGCTGGACAGACTCCATCTTAGCTTCTACATTTTAGTTGTTTTCCCACCATTCAGTACGGAACCAGAGTACGTAGCAGCTGGGGCGGGCTGACACTGGGCACCCCCAGGAATGCATTTGTTGATAAGAGGCCGACTTAAGTGGTACCAACAGAGCCTGGGAATGCAGGCAGCTGCTGTCCAGTGCCCAGAGCCCCCGTTACCTATGTAAGTTGTATGTCTTTTGTGACAACTGTACCCCTCGCACCTGGCACTGTTTTATTTCTCATGTACTAGGTTAACTTTTAACTTTTTGCTTACTCTGCTTTTGTGAAAAATTTGCTTCAGCTACGTTCCCCCTCCCTTTTAAAACTAGGGTATAAAAGACCACCTAACATTTTCTTAGGGGCCGGCCGAGAGAATTTTGTGCGTCAGCCACCTCTCGGTCGCTGGCATAATAAAGGACTCATAATTCAATCTCAGAGTGTGCTGCATTCTTTGACTCGCTCGGGTACAACAATAAGGTCTTCTGCTTCTGCTTCTTCTTATTCTTCTTTTTCTTTTTCTTCTCCTTCTTTCTTCTTCTTCTTCTTCTTCTTCTTCTTCTTCTTCTTCTTCTTCTTCTTCTTCTTCTTCTTCTTCTTTTCTACTCCTTTCTTCTTCTCCTTCTCCTTCTTTTTTGTAGTATTTTATTTACTGATCTCTCTGAAACATGCACAAGTTTATATAGCTAAGGGAACTTACTTACCATGCTAAGATGTTGCTCAACATGACAAGTTTCTACAAAATATATTTCAAGGTATATAGTACCTTCATTTCATTCCCGAGGAATCAACATGTGAACATGACGTTTGGTTGGTGAAATTTAGGATACAAGCATAAGTGTCAAATAATATCACACTTCCGGTTTAATGGAAAACATAACGGTTGTGACAGTCTCACCTAACGCTTTGGTTAAAGAAAGGGAGAAGACGGACAGGGGTGTCACAGAAGCATGCGAGGATTTGACAGTTCGAATCATCTATAGCCCTTCTGAGAAACTACAGATGAAAAATACGTAGTAAAAATTTCTGTAGGCCGGGCGTGGTGGCTCACGCCTATAATCCCATCATTTTGGGAGGCCGAGGCGGGTGGATCATGAGGTCGAGAGATCCGGACCAGACCATCCTGGTCAACATGGTGAAACCCCATCTCTACTAAAAATACAAAAATTAGCTGGGCGTGGTGGCGCGCGCCTGTAGTCCCAGCTACTCTGGAGGCTGAGGCAGGAGAATTGCTTGAACCCGGGAGGCGGAGGTTGCGGTGAGCCGAGATCGTGCCATTGCACTCCAGCCTAGGTAACAAGAGCGAAACTCTGTCTCAAAAAAAAAAAAAAGAAAAAGAAAAAAGAAAGAAAGAAAGAAAGAAAGAAAGAAGGAAGGAAAAAATTTCTGTAACATGGTGGTTTCGGTACATTTATACTGATCATCATTCCATTCACGCACTCAAATAACTGCTGCTTCTGATCACTGAAAACTAGATTCAAAGCCACTGCTCCACAAGCTGATGCTACCGGTCCCCTATAATAACAGGTAGTTTAAATCTGGAAAGAAGGCAAAGCATACTGGTTAGTCAATGACTTGTAGAGATAATTGAGGCTACACTACTATACATAATCAGGTGCACGGTGTTCGTAACAATGCATACTGTGGTCCGGAGGTAATTCCGATTACCATATTCTATATTTATTGGTCATCGACAGCATACATTTTATGCTCCAAAAGAAATACCCCGATCCATCCAACAAAATGGTCACATTTCATGTTCTTTTAAAGGCAGACGAACTAAATTTAACGAAGCATTGGCTCTTCTTAATATCCCATTTTCAAGTTACTGATACGAATCCGCCAAAGAAACAATTATGCGTTTTACCTAACATCAAGTAATCTGCAAAGTTCCCGAGACAGACGCATGGCTTGTTCAGTTTCCAAAAGTAAATACAGGCTTTCTGACTGAAAACATTCGCATTCCTAGCTCTCTAAACCAAACATTCAAAAGAAAATTACAAAAAAATGACCTCTAAGCTTCTGAATAGTCCACTTGGTGACATAGAGTATTTTCCGTCCCAACACTTTCTCGACTGCAAAAGATATTTACTTCCTAAGTACATGACAAAGTCTTCGTTTCAAACCATTCACTCAGTTAGTTTCCATGGTAACATTGCGGGATTCCTTGGCCACCATCAGTCGCATTAGTTGACTGTGGAATTTCTCAATCTTCTTTACATCTTGAGCTTGCTCTGTTTTAGACACCAAAGAAACTCGATCATCTGTTACTTTCATACATACACCAGTTCCCATCAGAATGCCTGTATGTATTTGTCAGCTGGGCGCGGTGGCTCACGCCTGTCATCCCAGCACTTTGGGAGGCTGAGGTGGGTGGATTGCTTGAGCCTAGGAGTTTGAGATTGCTTGAGCCTAGGAGTTTGAGACCGGTCTGGCCAACATGGCAAAACCTCGTCTCTACTAAAATACAAAGATTAGCCGGGCATGGTGGCACAACTCCTGTAATCCCAGCTACTGGGGAGGCTGAGGCACAAGAATCGCTTGAACCCAGGAAGCAGAGGTTGCAGTGAGACAAGATCGCACCACTGCGCTCCAGCCTGGGCAACAGAGCAAGACTCCGTCTCAAAAGCAAAATTTAAAAAAGATATAAGGCACAACTGTAAACTTAGCTGAATTCTGATATCTACCCATTTTTGTGTCATCCCTATAGTTCACTTTGTATTAAGTTGGGTTTCATTTGGGATTTGCGATGTACATATATATTTCTAGCTGTTCATACAAAGTTCTTATATATCAAATGAAAAGTGTTTTTCTCGTATGTTATTAAGTAGTGAATATATAAGGACTGTACTGATCTTCTAGGCTTGAGTTTACATAGGTGAATATCACCAACACCTGGCCTTAGAAAAGGACCATGTCATTTTTGTTTTGTTTTGGTTTTTTTGGGCTATGACTTACGTCTTTTCTTGCCTCCTTCCTAGACGTTCCTATTTCGCTTTCTTGTCGGCTCACTTTTTCCCGTTCTATTTTCCACCAAACCATCTGTAGAGCTACAGAAGGTATCCTTTCTTATTTTTGGTAGCCAGAACTTTACCTAGGAATCTTTTAACAGTTTTTTAGTGCTTATTTTTAAAATCACTGTCAACAATAAATCTAAGCCTAGAAGTATCCCTTCTTTCAACATATTTTTATTTGTTTCCCCGAGATGTGAAAGGGTTTCATTCCTTTAAGAGGCCTAACAGATTTGCCCCGACAGAGTTCACAAAACCCACTTCTCTAGAACGTAAATTGCTATCATGGGAGACTACCCAGAAATCTGACTCATGGCCCTGTGCCCACACTCTAAGACCTGTGTCTTTCGGAGAAGATCACAATGATTTAAGGACATTTTGAAACTTCCAATTATGTCTAAAAATTATATTCTTTTGTTTACATGATGAAACTTTTTGTTGTTCCTTGCTGGTATATAATAAAATATGTACGTGGGCGGGGGGGGGGGGAAGAAGAAGAATGCCTGTGTTTGAGAACCACACGTGCCGTGCCGTGCCCTGCCGTGCCGTCACTGGGTCAGCGAGGTGAAGCTTCTCTCTCGGCAGGCAGGCAGCGTGGCTGAACTCCTCCCAGGTCTGGTACTGGGGCATCGTGGCCTGGAGTGCAAAAGTAAACAGAAGCAAGGCCGCAGAACCCGGCCCGGCAAACTACCTAGAGTCGCCAATGGACGCAAAAGTCATAAGGTCTTGTTTTCTACAAATTCATGAGGACTTCTTCTTCTTCTTCTTTTCCTTCTTTTTCTTCTCTCCCTCTCTCCCCCCCCCCGTCTCTGTCTCCCTCTCTCTCTCTCTCTCTCTCTCTCTCTCTCTCTCTCTCTCTCTCTCTCTCCCCCCCCCGTCTCTCTCTCTCTCCCCCTCCCTCTCCCTCTTTTTCTTTTTACTAGAAGCTCAGGTAGATCTAATCTAATCTAATCCATTCCCAAGGCCTCAATTCTTTACTTTAGGAATCCCAGATTTGATCTCCATACAGAATCCTGTACGGAAGTGGCGAGTTGATTTCTGGACTTGGAGACCTCATAGATGTTACACATTAATAAAGATTCAGGCCTGGCACGCTCAGCCTCCCAAAGTGCTGGGATTACAGGCGTGCTGTTCACGCCCACTTATGCCCGGTGTGTTATGAGCGGCTCGGCTAACATGGTAACTTTGTGGCCCCATGGTTGGGCCTTTGGTTTCCACCCTAACAGCCAGAGGCTGCCTGAGAGAGCCCTGTCCCTCGAAAGAAGGGTGGTTATCTGCAGATAGCAGCAGCGTCTTGCTGTGAAATCCACAAAGCCTCCACTGCGATTCAGAATGGTGTATGTCCCAAACGGCTGGTCCTGTTTATCTGCTCTGGTCTTTAGGAACGAATGCTCCCCTACTAAAATCTGTCACGGACACCTCCGGGACCGATGAATATGGTGGGTGCAAGTTCGGAGGTGAGGCGGGTACTTCGCTAGAGCTGAGGAGTTCGAGACCGGCCCGGGCGACAGGCTGCAGTGCATTTGTCTGTCCAAGGCCCATGGCAGCCTCCGCTTCCCTACCTCGAGCAATCCTCCCACCTCGGGCTCCAAAAAAGCTAGAACTACAGGCGCCTGCCATCACGATGCCCGGCTAACTTTTTAAGTGCTTTTATTTTTTAGTACAAACGGGGACTCGCTGTGTTGCCAGGGCTGGTCTCAAACTCCTGGGCTCGAGCGATTCTTCCACCTAAGTAAGTCTCCCAAAGTGTTGGGGTTACAGGCGTGAGCCATGGTGCGCTGTCCTCTTCTTTATTTCTTTCATTCCTCCTCTCTCTCTCTCTCTCTCTCTCTCTCTCTCTCTCTCTCTCTCTCTCTCTCGCTCTCGCTCTCTCTCTCTCTCGCTCTCGCTCTCGCTCTCGCTCTCGCTCTCCCCCCCCCACCGCTCTCTCTCTGTCTCTCTCCCTCCCTCCCTCTCTCCTCTCTCTCTCATTCTTTTTCTTTTTTCTCTTTCTTCCTCCCTACTTTCTCTGATTTCTCATTATCTTTTTCTTTCTGCTATTTCTCTTTCTATTTTCTTTTTCATCTTTCTTCCCTTTACATCTCTGTCTCTTTCTTTCTTTCTTTTTTCTTTTTTCTTTTTTTTTCCTTCGAGACGGAGTTTCGCTCTCGTTACCCAGGCTGGAGTGCAATGGCGCGATCTCGGCTCACCACGGCCCCCGCCTCCTGGGTTCAAGCAATTCTCCTGCCTCAGCCTCCCGAGTAGCTGGGACTACAGACTGCGCCACCATGCCCAGGTAATTTTTGTATTTTTTAGTCGAGACGGGGTTTCGTCATGTTGACGAGGATGGTCTCGATCTCTTGACCTCGTGATCCACCCGCCTCGGCCTCCCAAACCAAAGTGCTGGGATTATGGGCGTGAGCCACCGCGCCCGGCCCTCTCTTTCTTTATATTTCTTGTTCTTTATCTTCCTTTTTATTTTTTTATTTTTTATTTATTTATTTTTTTATAAAGATGGGGTTTCACCATGATGGCCAGGCTGGTCTTGAACTCCTGAGCTCAGGTGATCCACCCACCTCGGCCTCCCAAAGTGCTGGGATGACAGGCGTGAGCCACCGCGCCCGGCCTGTTCCTTATCTTCCTTACTCTCTTTCTCTTTTCTTTATTTGTTTCTTTCCATCTCTCCATGTGTGTGTCTTTCTGTGGATTCTGAAAGAGTCTCTTCAATCTGTACCACAGACCTCTGAGACTTTCGCTTTGTTGTGTTTTTCCTCCTTGTCGTGTAAAATGTGTTCGCTTATTCTTGGGGCCTGATGACGACATGAAGACGAATTGGGAAAGGAGGGAGTTTTTATTTCTGTGACTGCTGACGGGGAAACGGAAGGCCTGGAAAATATCGCCAGACCGACTCAAAGTTACAGAGGATGTCAGGGCCTGTATACCTTCCGAGCTCTCTGTGTACGTGTAACAGTGCGTATTCACCTCAAGAGGGAAGCGATTTTTTTTTTCCTTTTTTTTTTTTCCTTCCCCGCCCCCGGAGTCTTGCTCTGTCGCCCAGGCTGAAGTGCAGTGGTGAGATCTCGGCTCAGTGCGACCTCCACCTCCCGAGTTCCAGCGATTCTCCTGCCTCAGCCTTTCGAGGGCCTAGAGATGGTGGTTTCGTCGCGTGGACCGGGCTGGTTTGGAACTCCTGACCTCAGGCGACCCGCCCGCATCTGCCTCTGCCTCTGCCTCTGCCTACTAGAGTGCAGGGGTGACGGGCGTGGGCCGCTAGGCCCCGGCCTGCTTTTTCTTTTGTCACTAGAAAAGAAAATAGTGCGGGCCCTCTCGTGATCACGGTATAAACCCTTCTATACTGTGGAATACGGCGCGCGTGTGCGTGCGTGCGTGCGTGCGTGCGTGCGTGCGTACGTAGGTGCGTGTGTTTCTGTGTGTATTGCCGAGTCATGGTGCTTCCTTCCCCCGCAGGGGCTCCGCTCGGTTAGTTGTGGGGATAATGCCTGGGAGGGTGCCGGGCTGACACTTGCATATGTTGTCTTCGGGCGTCACCTAGCGGTCACGGTTCTTGAAGGTCTAGGCGGCATACGGGACGCTCTGGCCGCCCGCCCGCAGTCAGGAGCGATTGTGGCTTCTCTCCGCTACCCGCCGCCCCGCCCACGCCCCGAGCTCACCCGCCCCCGCCCCGCCCCCACCTTGGTCCGTCCGTCCGTCCGTCCGTCCGTCCCCCTCACTCCCTCGTTGCCCAGAAGACCCCTGGAGACCCTGGCTGGGCCCGATTGGTCTTCTCTTTGATCCGTCGTTTCCCTTTCTCTCTTCGTGTCTTTTTTTTTTTTTTTTTTTTTTTTTTTTTTTGAGACGGAGTTTCGCTCTTGATACCCAGGCTGGAGCGCAATGGCGCTGTCTCGGCTCACCGCAATCTCCGCCTCCTGGGTTCAGGCAATTCTCCTGCCTCAGCCTCCTGAGTAGCTGGGATTACAGTCACGCGCCACCGTGCCCAGCTAATTTTTTGTATTAGTAGAGACGGGGTTTCACCATGTTGACCAGGATGGTCTCGATCTCTTGACCTCGTGATCCACCCGCCTCGGCCTCCCAAAGTGCTGGGATTACAGGCTTGAGCCACCGCGCCCGGCCTCTTCGTGTCTTTTTAACCCATATGGACTCTGCTGCCTGGGTTTTATGGATGACAGCTCCACTTTAGGCCTTGCCGTTAGTGGGGACTTTCCTGATTCTCCTCAGTTGTAGTGAAAGCAGGTAGATGTCAAGAGCGTGCAAGTAAATGGCATTTCCCAGAAGTCATCGAATGGGTGTGGAGGAAGAAACATGCGGTGCCCCCCTTTCAAGGCAGCGATGCCAGCAATAATGAATTAGGTGTCATTGCTGGAGTCGGCTTGTTTCCTGAGTTGCCCTCCGTGCCCACCCCCACCCCAGGCTTGAAAACATTCTAGAATAACCTACTGTGCCTCCGTCCCTTCCCCTTCCTCTTTCTGTCCCCTTCTGCTTGCTCCCCTCGGTTTCTCTCGTTCCAGTCAGGCATATCCTCTCCACTCCCACCCCCACCCCCACTCCTTAGGTAAATTCAACCACCCTGGCCTGGGCCCTCATAGTCATTTTTTTTTTTCATTTTTAAGATAGAGTCTCGCTCTGTCGCCCAGGCTAGAATGCAGCGGTGTGATCTCTGCTCACTGCAACGTCTGCCTCCCGGATTCAAGCAATTCTCCTGCCTCAGCCTTCTGAGTGGCTGGGGTTACAGGCATGCGCCACCACGCCTGGAGAACTTTTTCCTTTTCTTTATACGTTAAAATTAAAGAAGTTTTTTTGTGTTTTTAGTAGAGACGGGGTTTCACCATGTTGGCCAGCCTGGTCTTGAACGCCTGACCTCAGGTGGTCCACCCGCCTCAGCCCCCCAGAGTGCTGGGATGACAGGCTTGAGCCTCCGCGCCCGGCTCATAGTCACTTTTAACGGTTACGTTAAGTGTAAATTTTTATTTTCCTGGCCAACATATTAGTAAGGTGGAAGGTGTGTCGTAGCCCCTACCTGGGCCTTACTATGCTTTTAGAGGATTAAAAAACAAGAAAATAGGCCGGGCGCGGTGGCTCAAGCCTGTAATCCCAGCACTTTGGGAGGCCGAGGCGGGTGGATCACGAGGTCGAGAGATCGAGACCATCCTGGTCAACATGGTGAAACCCCGTCTCTACTAATACAAAAAAATTAGCTGGGCACGGTGGCGCGTGCCTGTAATCCCAGCTACTCAGGAGGCTGAGGCAGGAGAATTGCCTGAACCCAGGAGGCGGAGGTTGCAGTGAGCCGAGATCGCGCCATTGCACTCCAGCCTGGGTAACAAGAGCGAGACTCCGTCTCAAAAAAAACAAAAAAAAACAAAAAAAAAAAAAACAAGAAAAGATCTTTCTATCCTTTCTCCTTTTGTTTCTGTCTTCCTAATTTCCTTTTCCAGCTCTTTCTTTCTTTCTTTGTTTCTTTCGTGGTTTCTGTGTTTCCTTGTATTTTGTCTTTTTTTGCGACAGAGTCTCACTCTGTCACCCAGTTCTGTGTTTCTTTCGTGGTTTCTGTGTTTCTTTCATTGTTCCTGTGTTTCTTTCGTTGTGTCTGTGTTTCTTTCGTTGTTCCTGTGTTTCTTTCGTTGTTTCTGTGTTTCCCTTTTTTTTTTTTTTGAGACAGAGTGCCACTCTCTCACCCAGTTCTGGTTCTTTCGTTCTTTCTGTGTTTCTTTCGTTGTTTCTGTGTTTGCTTTCCTTTATTTTCTTTTTGCGAGACAGTCTCACTCTGTCACTCGGTTCTGTGTTTCTTTCGCTGTTCCTGTGTTTGTTTGTTTGTTTGTTTGTTTGTTTGTTTGTTTCTTTCTTTCTTTCTTTCTTCTTCTTTCTTTCGAGACAGAGTCTCACTCTGTCACCCAGTTCTGTGTTTCTTTCGTTGTTCCTGTGTTTCCTTTTTTTTTTTTGAGACAGAGTCTCACTCTGTCACCCAGGCTGGAGTGCAATGGCGCGATCTCGGCTCGCTGCAACCTCCGCCTCCCGGGTTCAGGCGATTCTCCTGCCTCAGCCTCCTGAGTAGCTGGCATTACAGGCAAGCGCCACCATGCCCAGCTAATTTTTTTGTATTTTTAGTGTAGACGGGGTTTCACCATGTTGACCAGGATGGTCTCGATCTCTTGACCTCGTGATCCACCCGCCTCGGCCTCCCAAAGTGCTGGGATTACAGGCGTGAGCCACCGCGCCCGGCCTAGTTCTGTGTTTCTTTTGTTGTTTCTGTGTTTCTTTCGTTGTTCCTGTCTTTCTTTCTTTCGTTGTTCCTGTCTGTCTGTCTGTCTGTCTGTCTGTCTGTCTGTCTTTCTTTCTTTCTTTCTTTCTTTCTTTCTTTCTTTCTTTCTTTCTTTTTCTTTCTTTCTTTCTTTCGAGACAGAGTCTCACTCTGTCACCCAGTTCTGTGTTTCTTTCGTTGTTCCTGTGTTTCCTTTTTTTTTTTTTCTTTTTTTTTTTTGTAGCTGGGATTACAGGCGCGTGCCACCGCACCCAGCTAATGTTTGTTTTTTTTAGCAGAGACGGGGTTTCAACATTTTGGCCAGGCTGGTCTCGAACTCCTGACCTTGTGATCCACCCGCCTCGGCCTCCCAAAGTGCTGGGATTACAGGCATGAGCCACCGTGCCCGGCCTCTGCGTTTCTTTGTCTCTCTTTCTCTCTCTCTCTCTCTCTCTCTCTCTCTCTCTCTCTCTCTCTCTCTCTCTCGCTGTTTCTTTCTCTCTGTCTCTCTGTCTTTGTGTCTTTCTTTTTAGACGGAGCCTTGTTCTGTCGCCAGGCCAGATTATGTTTGGCACAAAATTTCATTTTGTCTATCTTCCATCTTTCTTTCTTCTCTCTCTCTCTGTCTCTCTGTCTTTCTTTCTAGACGGAGCCTTGCTGTGTCGCCAGGCCAGATAGTGTTTAGTACCGAATTTTATTTTCTCCATTTTCTGTCTTTTTCTTCCTTCCTTCCTTTCTTTCTTTCCTCCTCCTCCTCCTCCTCCTCCTCCTCCTCCTCCTCCTCCTCCTTCTTCTTCCCCTTCTTCTTCTTTTTTAATTTTCACCTTGATGCAGGTGGGCGAACGCTGAAAAAGGCATTAGCCTCTTCTTTCTTTCTTTCTTTTTCTTTCTTTCTTTCTTTCTTTCTTTCTTTCTTTCTTTCTTTCTTTCTTTCTTTTTCTTTCCCTCCTTCCTCCCTCCCTTCTGTCCTTTTATCTGTTCCTTTCCTTTATTCTTTCTTTCTTTCTTTGTCTTTTATACTTTCTTTTTTCCTCTCTTTCGCCCTTCTTTCCGTCATCTCTTTCCTCATTCTTTCTCTTTTTCATCTTTCTTCATTTTCCACCTTTCATCATATACCTTCTCCAGATTTTTTAAATTCTGTCTGTTTTCTCCATCTCCTTCCTCCCCGCTCCCTGCTTGCTTTCTTCCCTCCCTCCTTCCTCCATCTCTCTTTTTTCTATCCCCTCCCTCCCTCCCTCCCTCCCTCCCTCCCTCCCTCCCATCCCCCACCCCGTGTGGATTGTGAACGTGTCCTCATTCGGCGTCTCTCTGTCACCTGAACGACTCGCGCCCGAGTCCTGTGTGTTCTTTCTCCCTCCGAGATGCATCTCCAAACACCCACACGTCATGGGCTTGTCTTTTGACTCTGTCTCGGTCTACGCAGATACACGTTTGGAGGAGCGTTTCTGTGGGGTTGGGGTGGAGGGGCTGTGTTTTCGGCCTCGGGAAGACTTTCTCGACTCACGGTTTCGGTTTTGCGGTCCGCCGGCCGCCCTGCCATCCGGATGTGTCTCGGTGACAGGTTTGGGATGGTGACATGTCGCCGGTTTTCGGGCTCCATCTGGTGGCCGCTTTTATATGGTTCTCCTGGCTTCCAGAGCTCCGGTGGCAGCTGCTGAGCGAGGGGAGCGTCCCTGCTGTGAGCTAGGCAGAGCTCCGGAAAGCCTGCGGCTGTCAGCGGGGCTGTCCCTGTGGCGCCAGAGCTCTGGCGAGTCACTTGTGAGTCAGAGCACGGGCGTGCAGGGCTATAGGGGGGCAGGCTGTCGCCGAGTTTCCAGGCCCGAGCGAGGTGTGCGGGCTGCCGGGGCTGGTCGACCAGCACGCCGTAGCTCCCGAGGCCCGACCCGCGACCCGCGGGGACCCTCCGGGCATGGCGCGGGTGGTCGGGGACGCCCCTCCCCGGCCCTGTCGCGGGCCTGTGCGGGCCCTGGCCGCCTGAGGCACCCGCCGAATCTCTTTTCCAAGTTCTCGTGGGGAGTCGGTGGCCGTCCTGCGCCGTCCTCCCGGGGTGCCGTACCCGGCTGCGGTCCCTCTGCTGTGATACTTTTCTTCCAAGTCCGCGTTCGTAGTCGGAGAGTGGTCCCTGAGAGCGCCTTCGGTCCCTCGTGTGTCCCTCGCGTGTGAGGGGACGGCCGAATGGGTCTCGCTCTGGAGGCACGGGTCGGCCCCTGCGTGGCACCGGTGGCCCGGAGGGCGTCCCTGGTCTTGGGGGTCGACGAGACGGCCCTGGGTGCTCCGTGTGTGGCTGCGATGGTGGCCTTTTTGGGGACAGATGTCCGTGTCGCGCGTTTCTGAGTCGGTGGTGTGGCCGGTGACTCGACCCCCTGCCCCCCAGGGTGGGTATATCTTTCACGCTGAGTTTGAATTTTGGGCCACCGGGTTGTTGCTGACACGCTGTCCTCTGGCGACTTGTCGCTGGAGAGGTCGGGCCTCTGGATGCGTGGGGGTTTATCTGGTCTGGCGGTGACCTGGCTAGCCGGCCCTGCTCTGGCTTGAGCCGCCGGCTGGGGCCCGTGTGCCTTGCCTCTCACGCATCCGTCTGAGTGTCCCGGCTCCCCGGTGCCGCCCTGGGTGGGCCCGGGTCTCCTCTGACCCACCCGGGTGTGGTGGGGAGAGGCCGATGCGGGTGGGGGGCTCCCTTCCGCCTGCGCGTGCGCTCCCCGCTGCGGGCACCTGGGGCGGTCGCGACAACCCCGCTCCGTTGGCTCCGTGCCGTGCGTGTCAGGCGTCCTCCGCTCCCTTGGGGTTGTCCGCCGTCCCTTCCCTCAGAGCGGGGCTGGCCGACCGCGGGCTGGTCGGCTCGGTGGTTTGGTGAGGCTGGCGAGGTCCCGTTGCTCCGCTCTGGGTCTTGTTCCGATCGATGTGGTGACGTCATGCTCTCCCGGGCTGCGACCGTTCCGCGGTGGGCGAGGGACAGACCTTCATGGTGAATGGCTCCGCTCTTCTCACCCCACCCGCGGGGGCGCCCCGTGTCTCTCCTCTCCCTGCATGTGTGGGGCTTGTGGTGGGAGGCATTAGGGGTACGGAATCCGGCCCGACCTCGCCGTGCTTCTCCTGTCGTCTGCCTGGCGGGGGCGGCGGGGTCCTCTGACACGGCAGGCATCCCTCGCTCTCGCCTCCTGTGGGTGTTGCCTTGCGGGCGCGGCCCCCCTCCGCGGCGGTGGGGGGCTGTCCCGCCGGCCCGTCGTCCTGCCCTTGCCGGGGTGGTGCGAGCGTTGGCTCCGCTCAGGCCTTTGCGGTGCTCCTGGAGCGCTCCGGGTTGTCACTCAGGTGCCCGAGGCCGAGTGGTGGTGGTGTTCCCGCCCCTGGGGCCCCCTCCTCCGGCTGCTGCCACGGGGGGTCTGCGTGTGGGTCCTGAGGAGGAGCTCAGCTCAGCTCATTGGAGGGGGGGGGTGTGGTCGAGCGAGGTGCGCCTCTCCCGCGTGGGGTAAGGGGTGCCGCAGGTTTTCCTTCTCCTGCTGCCGTAGACCACGGCCCCCCCTCCCTTCCCCAGGTGTCCCTGAGCGCCTCCGTGGCTGGCCCGGTGAGGGGGCGACCGGTGGGTTGGGGGAGCGAGACCCGCCCTCGGTGAGAAAGCCTTCTCTAGCGATCTGAGAGGTTGTGCCTTGGGGTGTACCGGATTCCCCCGGCTCGCCGCCTCTCTCTGCGTTGTGGTAGCGCTGCCGTCAGCGATTGGATTCGCTCACGTGTAGGCAGAGTTCCCTCTTCTCGGTGATGGGAGAGAGAGGGGTCCGCCGGTCCCCGCGGTGGGGACCGAGCGCCGCTCGATGCCTACTGTGGCCCGCGCCTCCCCCCTCTGAGTCGGGGGAGGGTCCCGCTGGGCCTGGCCCGGTGTCCTGGCCGTTGGGGGCGTCGTAGCTTGAACGCTGGGTGCGCGTGGCGTGTCCAGTCTGGCGTGTGAGCCGGCTCTCTGTCCGCTCCCGTGCCGAGCCGTGGCCGGTGCCGATGGCCGCGCTGTGTGCGGGGCAACGGGTCGGGCCGCCTGGGCCTGGGAAACCGTCCCCCACGGTGGGGCGTGCCGGTCTCCCGGAGCGGGACCGGGTCGGGGATGGACGAGATTCTGGGCACGTTGCCCCGGTGTCGGGCTGGTCGCTTTTGGGGCCCCCGGTGGTGGGGTCTGGGTCCCGTGAGGGGGCTCCGCGGTGGTGCCAAGGGGCTGGCCGGCGTCCTGGGTGGGGCGGGCCGTGGGACCGCCCTCGTGTCTGTGGCGGTGGGATCCCGCGGTCGTGCTTTCCCAGTGGCCCGACCGCACCCCGAGGTTTCTGCCCGAGCCCTCGGCGGGCTCCCGTGCCCCTGCCCTCGTTGGGCCCTGGCCCTGCGTGTGCGCCTCCTCCCCGCCGCCGGCTGCCGATCCTTTCTCTCCGAGCGTCTCTCCGGCTGTGCTGGTGCCGGCCCCGTCTGGGACCCGAGCCGTCTCTGCCTTGTGGGGCGTCACCCCCGGCCACCGTCGGCCGGTGTCCGCGTCCCCCAGGTGTGTGCCTTGGCTTCGGGGCCCGGTGGTCGGCTCCACGTGGCTCTGGTGTGGACGTCGGAGCGGTC
>NW_026988445.1:45000-62500 GCF_030222135.1 Aotus nancymaae
GACAGGGTTTCACCATGTTGGCCAGGCTGGTCTCGATGTTCTGACCTCAGGTGATCCACCCGCCTCAGCCTCCCAAAGCGCTGGGGGATTACAGGCCTGAGCCACTGTGCCCGGCTATTTGTTTATTTATCTATCAATCGATTTATTTAGAGGCAGGCTCCCTCGCACGCATGCGTGCGTGCATGCATGCATTTATTTAATTAGTTAGTTTATTTATTTATTTATTTGGGGGAAGGCTCACATTTTTCTTTCCATCGAGGCAGGCTCGCATCTCTCTCTCTCTCTCTCTCTCTCTCTCTCTCTCTCTCTCTCTCTCTCTCTCTCTCTCTCTCTCTCTCCCCCCCCCTTCCCCACATCGGCCACCCCCCCTCGCCCCCGTCTGTCTCTCTTTAAAGGCAGGGTCTCGCTCTGTAGCCCAGGGTCACTCCAGCCTCAACGCTTTGGACCAAGACATCGGCACGTGGTCTCGCTTTGTGGCCCGCACTCTGGACACATATATTCCTTTTTAAATTTTGACGATGCTGCTGCTGCTGCTGCTGCTGCTGCTGATGATGATGATCATTTATACAGGCGGAGGTGGTGTCGACTGACGGCTCGAGATGATCTCAAACTTTGGCGCTCCGGCCATCCTCCCACGTCGGCCTTTCAGACTGCTGCGATGACAGGCGTGAGCATGGATGGAACGGGCAGATCACGGGCTTGAGAGATCGAGACCATCCCGGCCGACGTGGTGAAACCCCGTCTCTACTAAAAATACAAAAATTAGCTGGCCGTGGTGGCGTGCGCCTGTAGTCTCGGCTACTCGGGACGCTGAGGCAGAAGAATCGCTTGAACCCGAGAGGCGGAGGTGGCGGTCGACTGAGATTGCACCACGCTACGCTACAGCCTGGGCTCACTGCAACCTCCACCTCCCGGGTTCCAGCGATTCCCCTGCCTCAGCCTCCCGAGTTGCTGAGATTATACAGGTACGTGCCTGTCATCCCAAGCCACTCGGGAGGCTGAGGCAGGAGAATCGCTGGAACCCGGGAGGCGGAGGTTTCGGCGAGCCGAGATCGTGCCACTGCTCTCCAGCCTGGGCAAACGAGAGCGGAACTTTGTTGAGGGGGGGAAGAAATGCGAAATTTGGGAGTGAAAACTTGACCCCGGGACAGGAGGTAGCGTGCTGCAAGCTGTCTTCTTCTCCCCGTGAAATCCACGCTGTCTCCGGGAGCGTGGATTTCACGGACCTTCGTTTCCCTGTGACAGGTATTGCCACTCTGAGGTGGTGGGTCTGGCGCCCACTCGGAAACGCTATGGACTGGACTTCCATCTTAGATGGGTCCCATCTCCACCCCTAGCCTCCCTCCGTCCACACGCCCCCGCCCCTGGTCTCCTCTTCCTGTTGTCTAGGGGAATTGAAGTTCCATATGAACCCATGGGCGGGTGCCTAGGCTGTGTCCCCTGGGGGCTCTGGTCGACTAGTTGCAGGTGGGCACCACCTGAGAGGATTCCCTGGGCCCAGAAACGACCTGGCCCGAGAGGGATCGGGGAGAGGCTGGTGATGCGGCGTGCCTGAGCCGCTCCCCCCACCAACCTCCACCCCGACCCAGAGCGATCCAAGATTCCCTTCTTTTCCGTGCTGACATCTGCAAGCATCTAGCTAGGTCTTTTGTGTGTGTGTGTGTGTGTGTGTGTGTGTGTGTGTGTGTGTGTGTGTGTGTCTGTCTGTCTGTCTGTCTGTCTGTCTGTCTGTCTGTCTGTTATAAAGCTATTTATTTGGGTGAGTTATTCCAAGAGTTGTATACAGCTTTATTTTTTTTGGAATTGCAGTATTAAAGTTGCACTTTGGATTTAGGACTTACTGTCATTACTTTGGTGATATGTACGGTGGTCATCTAATGGATGCTGCACAGAGTAGGGACTACGGGGACCCACATTTTGTCCCCATCCCATCTTCAAATAATTGGGGTCTCTTAGGTCCGTGATGCAAAGGCATAAGACAATCCTGATCTTGAAGCCTTGAAGAAAGTCATTACGTATACACAGATAGAAAATGCAAATATGTCAATGTCATCTGATAGCTTGAAATAAAGAAATATTTTAGTTAAACTGTTATCAAAGTTCACATTTCTGTTAATGAGACATTACAAACCACAAGGTAAGGTCTTTACATTTTGGTTATTAAGCAGAATCAGTGCTTGGAACTATAGTTAATACTTAGTGGAATGATAAGTCAATCTACAAAGCGGGATAATGTATTAGACTGTCATGTCTTCATTTTTTCCTGTATGCCAGGGTTTTTACATATTTGCCATATAAGTTGGCCTTTTGCAGGAGGAGTATAATTTACATTGTTTTTGACAGTGGGCTTAGTATGGTTAAATGTCCTATAAACTTGAAGGATGCTTCCATTTTTGTGGGTCTTAGCCTCTACCTGGTGCTTGCTATTGGGTGTGTTCAGGCACTGAGAAAGAGAAATAATGAGTGAGGCAGATGATGATGTTTGAACATAGGCCTTATCATTTAGTGAAGCATAAAAACACTGACACTTTTATATAAATGTCTTCGGGCATCACCTAGCGGCCACTGTAATGGAAAATCGAGGTGGCGCGGAGGGAGGTCTGCCTGACGACTTCACAGAGCCTGGGGCAACCGGTTTCTCTTCCTCCCATCTGGAGGCCCCTCCCTCTCTCCCTCGTTGCCTTGGGAACCTCCACCCTGGTGGGGGCCCTATGGTTCTTTTATCAGTACTTTGTGTTTCTTTGTTTGTTGGTGTCTTTCATGCGCATGCATAGACTCTTCTCCTTGGGCTTTATGAGGAGTTGGTTTATTTTTTTTAAGCCCCTCCCCCCCGCCCCTTTACTCCAATTCCGTGAGTTTGTGAGGTGGGTTCCCCCCGACACCGCACCTCCCGCCACCCTGCGTGGAAACGTTCTGGAGCCAGGCGGGTGGGCCTCCATCTTCTCTCCCCTCCGCCCACCCTTTGCCGGTTGACATTTGCATGGGTGATCGCCAGGCCTCACCTCACTCGGTGGCCACTGTTTTTGAAGATGGGGGCTGGGGCTGGGGCACGGTCCCACTTCCCCAGAGGCAGCGGGGGGCGATGGCACAGCCTTTGGCCCCCGTGGGCAAGCGGGTGGGCGGACTGGACTGTAGTGGTGGCGTTTTTTCACCCCTTCACGCCTCAGGCCCCCCTCCCTCCCTCCCTCCCTCCCTCCCTCCCTCCCTCCTTCCCTCCCTCCCTGGGAAAGCTTCATCTTGGCTGGGTCTCAATCACCTTTTATCATGATGTCTTATTTTCTCCTTCCTTGGACCAGCAAATTTGCAAAACGGGAAGGGCATCATGGCGCCACTCTGGGCCGTAGTAGTATTTGCCCAAAATAGAAACGCTGTCTAAAAAGTAATACTTTGCTCCCTTAAGATTACCGGAGGCGATGCCTTGGCACGGAATTCTAGGAAGGCATATCTTTTCCCCAGGACGTGTTAGCTGCTGTTTTTCTCCTGTTGTTCACTAGCGCTTTTGTGGATTTCTCGACGTATGGTGACAGCGGGTTAATGTAAACTGTACTTCATAGTGTGATAACCTGCTTTTTGCCAGTTAAAACTAACTCTCTCCTTCTCAGACTAAAAGCTGTTCAGGCTTTATGTTAGCTTCCTGAGCTGGACAGACTCCATCTTAGCTTCTACATTTTAGTTGTTTTCCCACCATTCAGTACGGAACCAGAGTACGTAGCAGCTGGGGCGGGCTGACACTGGGCACCCCCAGGAATGCATTTGTTGATAAGAGGCCGACTTAAGTGGTACCAACAGAGCCTGGGAATGCAGGCAGCTGCTGTCCAGTGCCCAGAGCCCCCGTTACCTATGTAAGTTGTATGTCTTTTGTGACAACTGTACCCCTCGCACCTGGCACTGTTTTATTTCTCATGTACTAGGTTAACTTTTAACTTTTTGCTTACTCTGCTTTTGTGAAAAATTTGCTTCAGCTACGTTCCCCCTCCCTTTTAAAACTAGGGTATAAAAGACCACCTAACATTTTCTTAGGGGCCGGCCGAGAGAATTTTGTGCGTCAGCCACCTCTCGGTCGCTGGCATAATAAAGGACTCATAATTCAATCTCAGAGTGTGCTGCATTCTTTGACTCGCTCGGGTACAACAATAAGGTCTTCTGCTTCTGCTTCTTCTTATTCTTCTTTTTCTTTTTCTTCTCCTTCTTTCTTCTTCTTCTTCTTCTTCTTCTTCTTCTTCTTCTTCTTCTTCTTCTTCTTCTTTTCTACTCCTTTCTTCTTCTCCTTCTCCTTCTTTTTTGTAGTATTTTATTTACTGATCTCTCTGAAACATGCACAAGTTTATATAGCTAAGGGAACTTACTTACCATGCTAAGATGTTGCTCAACATGACAAGTTTCTACAAAATATATTTCAAGGTATATAGTACCTTCATTTCATTCCCGAGGAATCAACATGTGAACATGACGTTTGGTTGGTGAAATTTAGGATACAAGCATAAGTGTCAAATAATATCACACTTCCGGTTTAATGGAAAACATAACGGTTGTGACAGTCTCACCTAACGCTTTGGTTAAAGAAAGGGAGAAGACGGACAGGGGTGTCACAGAAGCATGCGAGGATTTGACAGTTCGAATCATCTATAGCCCTTCTGAGAAACTACAGATGAAAAATACGTAGTAAAAATTTCTGTAGGCCGGGCGTGGTGGCTCACGCCTATAATCCCATCATTTTGGGAGGCCGAGGCGGGTGGATCATGAGGTCGAGAGATCCGGACCAGACCATCCTGGTCAACGTGGTGAAACCCCATCTCTACTAAAAATACAAAAATTAGCTGGGCGTGGTGGCGCGCGCCTGTAGTCCCAGCTACTCTGGAGGCTGAGGCAGGAGAATTGCTCGAACCCGGGAGGCGGAGGTTGCGGTGAGCCGAGATCGTGCCATTGCACTCCAGCCTAGGTAACAAGAGCGAAACTCTGTCTCAAAAAAAAAAAAAAGAAAAAGAAAAAAGAAAGAAAGAAAGAAAGAAAGAAAGAAAGAAAGAAAGAAAGAAAGAAAGAAAGAAAGAAGGAAGGAAAAAATTTCTGTAACATGGTGGTTTCGGTACATTTATACTGATCATCATTCCATTCACGCACTCAAATAACTGCTGCTTCTGATCACTGAAAACTAGATTCAAAGCCACTGCTCCACAAGCTGATGCTACCGGTCCCCTATAATAACAGGTAGTTTAAATCTGGAAAGAAGGCAAAGCATACTGGTTAGTCAATGACTTGTAGAGATAATTGAGGCTACACTACTATACATAATCAGGTGCACGGTGTTCGTAACAATGCATACTGTGGTCCGGAGGTAATTCCGATTACCATATTCTATATTTATTGGTCATCGACAGCATACATTTTATGCTCCAAAAGAAATACCCCGATCCAACAAAATGGTCACATTTCATGTTCTTTTAAAGACAGACGAACTAAATTTAACGAAGCATTGGCTCTTCTTAATATCCCATTTTCAAGTTACTGATACGAATCCGCCAAAGAAACAATTATGCGTTTTACCTAACATCAAGTAATCTGCAAAGTTCCCGAGACAGACGCATGGCTTGTTCAGTTTCCAAAAGTAAATACAGGCTTTCTGACTGAAAACATTCGCATTCCTAGCTCTCTAAACCAAACATTCAAAAGAAAATTACAAAAAAATGACCTCTAAGCTTCTGAATAGTCCACTTGGTGACATAGAGTATTTTCCGTCCCAACACTTTCTCGACTGCAAAAGATATTTACTTCCTAAGTACATGACAAAGTCTTCGTTTCAAACCATTCACTCAGTTAGTTTCCATGGTAACATTGCGGGATTCCTTGGCCACCATCAGTCGCATTAGTTGACTGTGGAATTTCTCAATCTTCTTTACATCTTGAGCTTGCTCTGTTTTAGACACCAAAGAAACTCGATCATCTGTTACTTTCATACATACACCAGTTCCCATCAGAATGCCTGTATGTATTTGTCAGCTGGGCGCGGTGGCTCACGCCTGTCATCCCAGCACTTTGGGAGGCTGAGGTGGGTGGATTGCTTGAGCCTAGGAGTTTGAGATTGCTTGAGCCTAGGAGTTTGAGACCGGTCTGGCCAACATGGCAAAACCTCGTCTCTACTAAAATACAAAGATTAGCCGGGCATGGTGGCACAACTCCTGTAATCCCAGCTACTGGGGAGGCTGAGGCACAAGAATCGCTTGAACCCAGGAAGCAGAGGTTGCAGTGAGACAAGATCGCACCACTGCGCTCCAGCCTGGAACAGAGCAAGACTCCGTCTCAAAAGCAAAATTTAAAAAAGATATAAGGCACAACTGTAAACTTAGCTGAATTCTGATATCTACCCATTTTTGTGTCATCCCTATAGTTCACTTTGTATTAAGTTGGGTTTCATTTGGGATTTGCGATGTACATATATATTTCTAGCTGTTCATACAAAGTTCTTATATATCAAATGAAAAGTGTTTTTCTCGTATGTTATTAAGTAGTGAATATATAAGGACTGTACTGATCTTCTAGGCTTGAGTTTACATAGGTGAATATCACCAACACCTGGCCTTAGAAAAGGACCATGTCATTTTTGTTTTGTTTTGGTTTTTTTGGGCTATGACTTACGTCTTTTCTTGCCTCCTTCCTAGACGTTCCTATTTCGCTTTCTTGTCGGCTCACTTTTTCCCGTTCTATTTTCCACCAAACCATCTGTAGAGCTACAGAAGGTATCCTTTCTTATTTTTGGTAGCCAGAACTTTACCTAGGAATCTTTTAACAGTTTTTTAGTGCTTATTTTTAAAATCACTGTCAACAATAAATCTAAGCCTAGAAGTATCCCTTCTTTCAACATATTTTTATTTGTTTCCCCGAGATGTGAAAGGGTTTCATTCCTTTAAGAGGCCTAACAGATTTGCCCCGACAGAGTTCACAAAACCCACTTCTCTAGAACGTAAATTGCTATCATGGGAGACTACCCAGAAATCTGACTCATGGCCCTGTGCCCACACTCTAAGACCTGTGTCTTTCGGAGAAGATCACAATGATTTAAGGACATTTTGAAACTTCCAATTATGTCTAAAAATTATATTCTTTTGTTTACATGATGAAACTTTTTGTTGTTCCTTGCTGGTATATAATAAAATATGTACGTGGGCGGGGGGGGGGGGAAGAAGAAGAATGCCTGTGTTTGAGAACCACACGTGCCGTGCCGTGCCCTGCCGTGCCGTCACTGGGTCAGCGAGGTGAAGCTTCTCTCTCGGCAGGCAGGCAGCGTGGCTGAACTCCTCCCAGGTCTGGTACTGGGGCATCGTGGCCTGGAGTGCAAAAGTAAACAGAAGCAAGGCCGCAGAACCCGGCCCGGCAAACTACCTAGAGTCGCCAATGGACGCAAAAGTCATAAGGTCTTGTTTTCTACAAATTCATGAGGACTTCTTCTTCTTCTTCTTTTCCTTCTTTTTCTTCTCTCCCTCTCTCCCCCCCCCCGTCTCTGTCTCCCTCTCTCTCTCTCTCTCTCTCTCTCTCTCTCTCTCTCTCTCTCTCTCTCTCTCTCTCCCCCCCCCCGTCTCTCTCTCTCTCCCCCTCCCTCTCCCTCTTTTTCTTTTTACTAGAAGCTCAGGTAGATCTAATCTAATCTAATCCATTCCCAAGGCCTCAATTCTTTACTTTAGGAATCCCAGATTTGATCTCCATACAGAATCCTGTACGGAAGTGGCGAGTTGATTTCTGGACTTGGAGACCTCATAGATGTTACACATTAATAAAGATTCAGGCCTGGCACGCTCAGCCTCCCAAAGTGCTGGGATTACAGGCGTGCTGTTCACGCCCACTTATGCCCGGTGTGTTATGAGCGGCTCGGCTAACATGGTAACTTTGTGGCCCCATGGTTGGGCCTTTGGTTTCCACCCTAACAGCCAGAGGCTGCCTGAGAGAGCCCTGTCCCTCGAAAGAAGGGTGGTTATCTGCAGATAGCAGCAGCGTCTTGCTGTGAAATCCACAAAGCCTCCACTGCGATTCAGAATGGTGTATGTCCCAAACGGCTGGTCCTGTTTATCTGCTCTGGTCTTTAGGAACGAATGCTCCCCTACTAAAATCTGTCACGGACACCTCCGGGACCGATGAATATGGTGGGTGCAAGTTCGGAGGTGAGGCGGGTACTTCGCTAGAGCTGAGGAGTTCGAGACCGGCCCGGGCGACAGGCTGCAGTGCATTTGTCTGTCCAAGGCCCATGGCAGCCTCCGCTTCCCTACCTCGAGCAATCCTCCCACCTCGGGCTCCAAAAAAGCTAGAACTACAGGCGCCTGCCATCACGATGCCCGGCTAACTTTTTAAGTGCTTTTATTTTTTAGTACAAACGGGGACTCGCTGTGTTGCCAGGGCTGGTCTCAAACTCCTGGGCTCGAGCGATTCTTCCACCTAAGTAAGTCTCCCAAAGTGTTGGGGTTACAGGCGTGAGCCATGGTGCGCTGTCCTCTTCTTTATTTCTTTCATTCCTCCTCTCTCTCTCTCTCTCTCTCTCTCTCTCTCTCTCGCTCTCGCTCTCGCTCTCGCTCTCGCTCTCTCTCTCGCTCTCGCTCTCGCTCTCGCTCTCGCTCTCCCCCCCCACCGCTCTCTCTCTGTCTCTCTCCCTCCCTCCCTCTCTCCTCTCTCTCTCATTCTTTTTCTTTTTTCTCTTTCTTCCTCCCTACTTTCTCTGATTTCTCATTATCTTTTTCTTTCTGCTATTTCTCTTTCTATTTTCTTTTTCATCTTTCTTCCCTTTACATCTCTGTCTCTTTCTTTCTTTCTTTTTTCTTTTTTCTTTTTTTTTCCTTCGAGACGGAGTTTCGCTCTCGTTACCCAGGCTGGAGTGCAATGGCGCGATCTCGGCTCACCACGGCCCCCGCCTCCTGGGTTCAAGCAATTCTCCTGCCTCAGCCTCCCGAGTAGCTGGGACTACAGACTGCGCCACCATGCCCAGGTAATTTTTGTATTTTTTAGTCGAGACGGGGTTTCGTCATGTTGACGAGGATGGTCTCGATCTCTTGACCTCGTGATCCACCCGCCTCGGCCTCCCAAACCAAAGTGCTGGGATTATGGGCGTGAGCCACCGCGCCCGGCCCTCTCTTTCTTTATATTTCTTGTTCTTTATCTTCCTTTTTATTTTTTTATTTTTTATTTATTTATTTTTTTATAAAGATGGGGTTTCACCATGATGGCCAGGCTGGTCTTGAACTCCTGAGCTCAGGTGATCCACCCACCTCGGCCTCCCAAAGTGCTGGGATGACAGGCGTGAGCCACCGCGCCCGGCCTGTTCCTTATCTTCCTTACTCTCTTTCTCTTTTCTTTATTTGTTTCTTTCCATCTCTCCATGTGTGTGTCTTTCTGTGGATTCTGAAAGAGTCTCTTCAATCTGTACCACAGACCTCTGAGACTTTCGCTTTGTTGTGTTTTTCCTCCTTGTCGTGTAAAATGTGTTCGCTTATTCTTGGGGCCTGATGACGACATGAAGACGAATTGGGAAAGGAGGGAGTTTTTATTTCTGTGACTGCTGACGGGGAAACGGAAGGCCTGGAAAATATCGCCAGACCGACTCAAAGTTACAGAGGATGTCAGGGCCTGTATACCTTCCGAGCTCTCTGTGTACGTGTAACAGTGCGTATTCACCTCAAGAGGGAAGCGATTTTTTTTTCCTTTTTTTTTTTTCCTTCCCCGCCCCCGGAGTCTTGCTCTGTCGCCCAGGCTGAAGTGCAGTGGTGAGATCTCGGCTCAGTGCGACCTCCACCTCCCGAGTTCCAGCGATTCTCCTGCCTCAGCCTTTCGAGGGCCTAGAGATGGTGGTTTCGTCGCGTGGACCGGGCTGGTTTGGAACTCCTGACCTCAGGCGACCCGCCCGCATCTGCCTCTGCCTCTGCCTCTGCCTACTAGAGTGCAGGGGTGACGGGCGTGGGCCGCTAGGCCCCGGCCCGCTTTTTCTTTTGTCACTAGAAAAGAAAATAGTGCGGGCCCTCTCGTGATCACGGTATAAACCCTTCTATACTGTGGAATACGGCGCGCGTGTGCGTGCGTGCGTGCGTGCGTGCGTGCGTGCGTACGTAGGTGCGTGTGTTTCTGTGTGTATTGCCGAGTCATGGTGCTTCCTTCCCCCGCAGGGGCTCCGCTCGGTTAGTTGTGGGGATAATGCCTGGGAGGGTGCCGGGCTGACACTTGCATATGTTGTCTTCGGGCGTCACCTAGCGGTCACGGTTCTTGAAGGTCTAGGCGGCATACGGGACGCTCTGGCCGCCCGCCCGCAGTCAGGAGCGATTGTGGCTTCTCTCCGCTACCCGCCGCCCCGCCCACGCCCCGAGCTCACCCGCCCCCGCCCCGCCCCCACCTTGGTCCGTCCGTCCGTCCGTCCGTCCGTCCCCCTCACTCCCTCGTTGCCCAGAAGACCCCTGGAGACCCTGGCTGGGCCCGATTGGTCTTCTCTTTGATCCGTCGTTTCCCTTTCTCTCTTCGTGTCTTTTTTTTTTTTTTTTTTTTTTTTTTTTTTGAGACGGAGTTTCGCTCTTGATACCCAGGCTGGAGCGCAATGGCGCTGTCTCGGCTCACCGCAATCTCCGCCTCCTGGGTTCAGGCAATTCTCCTGCCTCAGCCTCCTGAGTAGCTGGGATTACAGTCACGCGCCACCGTGCCCAGCTAATTTTTTGTATTAGTAGAGACGGGGTTTCACCATGTTGACCAGGATGGTCTCGATCTCTTGACCTCGTGATCCACCCGCCTCGGCCTCCCAAAGTGCTGGGATTACAGGCTTGAGCCACCGCGCCCGGCCTCTTCGTGTCTTTTTAACCCATATGGACTCTGCTGCCTGGGTTTTATGGATGACAGCTCCACTTTAGGCCTTGCCGTTAGTGGGGACTTTCCTGATTCTCCTCAGTTGTAGTGAAAGCAGGTAGATGTCAAGAGCGTGCAAGTAAATGGCATTTCCCAGAAGTCATCGAATGGGTGTGGAGGAAGAAACATGCGGTGCCCCCCTTTCAAGGCAGCGATGCCAGCAATAATGAATTAGGTGTCATTGCTGGAGTCGGCTTGTTTCCTGAGTTGCCCTCCGTGCCCACCCCCACCCCAGGCTTGAAAACATTCTAGAATAACCTACTGTGCCTCCGTCCCTTCCCCTTCCTCTTTCTGTCCCCTTCTGCTTGCTCCCCTCGGTTTCTCTCGTTCCAGTCAGGCATATCCTCTCCACTCCACCCCCACCCCCACTCCTTAGGTAAATTCAACCACCCTGGCCTGGGCCCTCATAGTCATTTTTTTTTTTCATTTTTAAGATAGAGTCTCGCTCTGTCGCCCAGGCTAGAATGCAGCGGTGTGATCTCTGCTCACTGCAACGTCTGCCTCCCGGATTCAAGCAATTCTCCTGCCTCAGCCTTCTGAGTGGCTGGGGTTACAGGCATGCGCCACCACGCCTGGAGAACTTTTTCCTTTTCTTTATACGTTAAAATTAAAGAAGTTTTTTTGTGTTTTTAGTAGAGACGGGGTTTCACCATGTTGGCCAGCCTGGTCTTGAACGCCTGACCTCAGGTGGTCCACCCGCCTCAGCCCCCCAGAGTGCTGGGATGACAGGCTTGAGCCTCCGCGCCCGGCTCATAGTCACTTTTAACGGTTACGTTAAGTGTAAATTTTTATTTTCCTGGCCAACATATTAGTAAGGTGGAAGGTGTGTCGTAGCCCCTACCTGGGCCTTACTATGCTTTTAGAGGATTAAAAAACAAGAAAATAGGCCGGGCGCGGTGGCTCAAGCCTGTAATCCCAGCACTTTGGGAGGCCGAGGCGGGTGGATCACGAGGTCGAGAGATCGAGACCATCCTGGTCAACATGGTGAAACCCCGTCTCTACTAATACAAAAAAATTAGCTGGGCACGGTGGCGCGTGCCTGTAATCCCAGCTACTCAGGAGGCTGAGGCAGGAGAATTGCCTGAACCCAGGAGGCGGAGGTTGCAGTGAGCCGAGATCGCGCCATTGCACTCCAGCCTGGGTAACAAGAGCGAGACTCCGTCTCAAAAAAAACAAAAAAAAACAAAAAAAAAAAAAACAAGAAAAGATCTTTCTATCCTTTCTCCTTTTGTTTCTGTCTTCCTAATTTCCTTTTCCAGCTCTTTCTTTCTTTCTTTGTTTCTTTCGTGGTTTCTGTGTTTCCTTGTATTTTGTCTTTTTTTGCGACAGAGTCTCACTCTGTCACCCAGTTCTGTGTTTCTTTCGTGGTTTCTGTGTTTCTTTCATTGTTCCTGTGTTTCTTTCGTTGTGTCTGTGTTTCTTTCGTTGTTCCTGTGTTTCTTTCGTTGTTTCTGTGTTTCCCTTTTTTTTTTTTTTGAGACAGAGTGCCACTCTCTCACCCAGTTCTGGTTCTTTCGTTCTTTCTGTGTTTCTTTCGTTGTTTCTGTGTTTGCTTTCCTTTATTTTCTTTTTGCGAGACAGTCTCACTCTGTCACTCGGTTCTGTGTTTCTTTCGCTGTTCCTGTGTTTGTTTGTTTGTTTGTTTGTTTGTTTGTTTGTTTCTTTCTTTCTTTCTTTCTTCTTCTTTCTTTCGAGACAGAGTCTCACTCTGTCACCCAGTTCTGTGTTTCTTTCGTTGTTCCTGTGTTTCCTTTTTTTTTTTTGAGACAGAGTCTCACTCTGTCACCCAGGCTGGAGTGCAATGGCGCGATCTCGGCTCGCTGCAACCTCCGCCTCCCGGGTTCAGGCGATTCTCCTGCCTCAGCCTCCTGAGTAGCTGGCATTACAGGCAAGCGCCACCATGCCCAGCTAATTTTTTTGTATTTTTAGTGTAGACGGGGTTTCACCATGTTGACCAGGATGGTCTCGATCTCTTGACCTCGTGATCCACCCGCCTCGGCCTCCCAAAGTGCTGGGATTACAGGCGTGAGCCACCGCGCCCGGCCTAGTTCTGTGTTTCTTTTGTTGTTTCTGTGTTTCTTTCGTTGTTCCTGTCTTTCTTTCTTTCGTTGTTCCTGTCTGTCTGTCTGTCTGTCTGTCTGTCTGTCTGTCTTTCTTTCTTTCTTTCTTTCTTTCTTTCTTTCTTTTTCTTTCTTTCTTTCTTTCGAGACAGAGTCTCACTCTGTCACCCAGTTCTGTGTTTCTTTCGTTGTTCCTGTGTTTCCTTTTTTTTTTTTTCCTTTTTTTTTTTTGTAGCTGGGATTACAGGCGCGTGCCACCGCACCCAGCTAATGTTTGTTTTTTTTAGCAGAGACGGGGTTTCAACATTTTGGCCAGGCTGGTCTCGAACTCCTGACCTTGTGATCCACCCGCCTCGGCCTCCCAAAGTGCTGGGATTACAGGCATGAGCCACCGTGCCCGGCCTCTGCGTTTCTTTGTCTCTCTTTCTCTCTCTCTCTCTCTCTCTCTCTCTCTCTCTCTCTCTCTCTCTCTCGCTGTTTCTTTCTCTCTGTCTCTCTGTCTTTGTGTCTTTCTTTTTAGACGGAGCCTTGTTCTGTCGCCAGGCCAGATTATGTTTGGCACAAAATTTCATTTTGTCTATCTTCCATCTTTCTTTCTTCTCTCTCTCTCTGTCTCTCTGTCTTTCTTTCTAGACGGAGCCTTGCTCTGTCGCCAGGCCAGATAGTGTTTAGTACCGAATTTTATTTTCTCCATTTTCTGTCTTTTTCTTCCTTCCTTCCTTTCTTTCTTTCCTCCTCCTCCTCCTCCTCCTCCTCCTCCTCCTCCTCCTCCTCCTTCTTCTTCCCCTTCTTCTTCTTTTTTAATTTTCACCTTGATGCAGGTGGGCGAACGCTGAAAAAGGCATTAGCCTCTTCTTTCTTTCTTTCTTTTTCTTTCTTTCTTTCTTTCTTTCTTTCTTTCTTTCTTTTTCTTTCCCTCCTTCCTCCCTCCCTTCTGTCCTTTTATCTGTTCCTTTCCTTTATTCTTTCTTTCTTTCTTTGTCTTTTATACTTTCTTTTTTCCTCTCTTTCGCTCTTCTTTCCGTCATCTCTTTCCTCATTCTTTCTCTTTTTCATCTTTCTTCATTTTCCACCTTTCATCATATACCTTCTCCAGATTTTTTAAATTCTGTCTGTTTTCTCCATCTCCTTCCTCCCCGCTCCCTGCTTGCTTTCTTCCCTCCCTCCTTCCTCCATCTCTCTTTTTTCTATCCCCTCCCTCCCTCCCTCCCTCCCTCCCTCCCTCCCTCCCATCCCCCACCCCGTGTGGATTGTGAACGTGTCCTCATTCGGCGTCTCTCTGTCACCTGAACGACTCGCGCCCGAGTCCTGTGTGTTCTTTCTCCCTCCGAGATGCATCTCCAAACACCCACACGTCATGGGCTTGTCTTTTGACTCTGTCTCGGTCTACGCAGATACACGTTTGGAGGAGCGTTTCTGTGGGGTTGGGGTGGAGGGGCTGTGTTTTCGGCCTCGGGAAGACTTTCTCGACTCACGGTTTCGGTTTTGCGGTCCGCCGGCCGCCCTGCCATCCGGATGTGTCTCGGTGACAGGTTTGGGATGGTGACATGTCGCCGGTTTTCGGGCTCCATCTGGTGGCCGCTTTTATATGGTTCTCCTGGCTTCCAGAGCTCCGGTGGCAGCTGCTGAGCGAGGGGAGCGTCCCTGCTGTGAGCTAGGCAGAGCTCCGGAAAGCCTGCGGCTGTCAGCGGGGCTGTCCCTGTGGCGCCAGAGCTCTGGCGAGTCACTTGTGAGTCAGAGCACGGGCGTGCAGGGCTATAGGGGGGCAGGCTGTCGCCGAGTTTCCAGGCCCGAGCGAGGTGTGCGGGCTGCCGGGGCTGGTCGACCAGCACGCCGTAGCTCCCGAGGCCCGACCCGCGACCCGCGGGGACCCTCCGGGCATGGCGCGGGTGGTCGGGGACGCCCCTCCCCGGCCCTGTCGCGGGCCTGTGCGGGCCCTGGCCGCCTGAGGCACCCGCCGAATCTCTTTTCCAAGTTCTCGTGGGGAGTCGGTGGCCGTCCTGCGCCGTCCTCCCGGGGTGCCGTACCCGGCTGCGGTCCCTCTGCTGTGATACTTTTCTTCCAAGTCCGCGTTCGTAGTCGGAGAGTGGTCCCTGAGAGCGCCTTCGGTCCCTCGTGTGTCCCTCGCGTGTGAGGGGACGGCCGAATGGGTCTCGCTCTGGAGGCACGGGTCGGCCCCTGCGTGGCACCGGTGGCCCGGAGGGCGTCCCTGGTCTTGGGGGTCGACGAGACGGCCCTGGGTGCTCCGTGTGTGGCTGCGATGGTGGCCTTTTTGGGGACAGATGTCCGTGTCGCGCGTTTCTGAGTCGGTGGTGTGGCCGGTGACTCGACCCCCTGCCCCCCAGGGTGGGTATATCTTTCACGCTGAGTTTGAATTTTGGGCCACCGGGTTGTTGCTGACACGCTGTCCTCTGGCGACTTGTCGCTGGAGAGGTCGGGCCTCTGGATGCGTGGGGGTTTATCTGGTCTGGCGGTGACCTGGCTAGCCGGCCCTGCTCTGGCTTGAGCCGCCGGCTGGGGCCCGTGTGCCTTGCCTCTCACGCATCCGTCTGAGTGTCCCGGCTCCCCGGTGCCGCCCTGGGTGGGCCCGGGTCTCCTCTGACCCACCCGGGTGTGGTGGGGAGAGGCCGATGCGGGTGGGGGGCTCCCTTCCGCCTGCGCGTGCGCTCCCCGCTGCGGGCACCTGGGGCGGTCGCGACAACCCCGCTCCGTTGGCTCCGTGCCGTGCGTGTCAGGCGTCCTCCGCTCCCTTGGGGTTGTCCGCCGTCCCTTCCCTCAGAGCGGGGCTGGCCGACCGCGGGCTGGTCGGCTCGGTGGTTTGGTGAGGCTGGCGAGGTCCCGTTGCTCCGCTCTGGGTCTTGTTCCGATCGATGTGGTGACGTCATGCTCTCCCGGGCTGCGACCGTTCCGCGGTGGGCGAGGGACGGACCTTCATGGTGAATGGCTCCGCTCTTCTCACCCCACCCGCGGGGGCGCCCCGTGTCTCTCCTCTCCCTGCATGTGTGGGGCTTGTGGTGGGAGGCATTAGGGGTACGGAATCCGGCCCGACCTCGCCGTGCTTCTCCTGTCGTCTGCCTGGCGGGGGCGGCGGGGTCCTCTGACACGGCAGGCATCCCTCGCTCTCGCCTCCTGTGGGTGTTGCCTTGCGGGCGCGGCCCCCCTCCGCGGCGGTGGGGGGCTGTCCCGCCGGCCCGTCGTCCTGCCCTTGCCGGGGTGGTGCGAGCGTTGGCTCCGCTCAGGCCTTTGCGGTGCTCCTGGAGCGCTCCGGGTTGTCACTCAGGTGCCCGAGGCCGAGTGGTGGTGGTGTTCCCGCCCCTGGGGCCCCCTCCTCCGGCTGCTGCCACGGGGGGTCTGCGTGTGGGTCCTGAGGAGGAGCTCAGCTCAGCTCATTGGAGGGGGGGGTGTGGTCGAGCGAGGTGCGCCTCTCCCGCGTGGGGTAAGGGGTGCCGCAGGTTTTCCTTCTCCTGCTGCCGTAGACCACGGCCCCCCCTCCCTTCCCCAGGTGTCCCTGAGCGCCTCCGTGGCTGGCCCGGTGAGGGGGCGACCGGTGGGTTGGGGGAGCGAGACCCGCCCTCGGTGAGAAAGCCTTCTCTAGCGATCTGAGAGGTTGTGCCTTGGGGTGTACCGGATTCCCCCGGCTCGCCGCCTCTCTCTGCGTTGTGGTAGCGCTGCCGTCAGCGATTGGATTCGCTCACGTGTAGGCAGAGTTCCCTCTTCTCGGTGATGGGAGAGAGAGGGGTCCGCCGGTCCCCGCGGTGGGGACCGAGCGCCGCTCGATGCCTACTGTGGCCCGCGCCTCCCCCCTCTGAGTCGGGGGAGGGTCCCGCTGGGCCTGGCCCGGTGTCCTGGCCGTTGGGGGCGTCGTAGCTTGAACGCTGGGTGCGCGTGGCGTCCAGTCTGGCGTGTGAGCCGGCTCTCTGTCCGCTCCCGTGCCGAGCCGTGGCCGGTGCCGATGGCCGCGCTGTGTGCGGGGCAACGGGTCGGGCCGCCTGGGCCTGGGAAACCGTCCCCCACGGTGGGGCGTGCCGGTCTCCCGGAGCGGGACCGGGTCGGGGATGGACGAGATTCTGGGCACGTTGCCCCGGTGTTGGGCTGGTCGCTTTTGGGGCCCCCGGTGGTGGGGTCTGGGTCCCGTGAGGGGGCTCCGCGGTGGTGCCAAGGGGCTGGCCGGCGTCCTGGGTGGGGCGGGCCGTGGGACCGCCCTCGTGTCTGTGGCGGTGGGATCCCGCGGTCGTGCTTTCCCAGTGGCCCGACCGCACCCCGAGGTTTCTGCCCGAGCCCTCGGCGGGCTCCCGTGCCCCTGCCCTCGTTGGGCCCTGGCCCTGCGTGTGCGCCTCCTCCCCGCCGCCGGCTGCCGATCCTTTCTCTCCGAGCGTCTCTCCGGCTGTGCTGGTGCCGGCCCCGTCTGGGACCCGAGCCGTCTCTGCCTTGTGGGGCGTCACCCCCGGCCACCGTCGGCCGGTGTCCGCGTCCCCCAGGTGTGTGCCTTGGCTTCGGGGCCCGGTGGTCGGCTCCACGTGGCTCTGGTGTGGACGTCGGAGCGGTCGGGTCGGCTTGCCGCGTGCGCGGGAAGTGGTTTCCGG